>NC_054711.1:3269919-3297419 GCF_016097555.1 Gigantopelta aegis
CTGTGCAAACTGGGAAACCCCCCATAATCCTCCCTGCCACTAACAACAGACACCATTGCGAACATACATTATATAAGCATTTATTTTCACTCCAAAATTTAGAACATTTCTATCTCAGTTTTTTGCTACATGACCGCATCTGGCTGTTGTACCGGTCCGAACAGGTGGTTCATTAACCGATTCACTCCGGCTGTCTCTTGCACTATACACCCATGTCCCAATAGGTCAATGCACAATATTACAAAATAACATGGGCAAAATACAGCCAGAAGGCTTACTATCAAATACATATTGTTTTAATTCTTTACCATTTCCTGGAAGTGAATATGTGAACCATAACATATGTCACAATTAGGAACTACATGTATAGTAGACTGTGATGAATGAACTCTCACCCGGAAGTCAACTGTGTAGTGAGACCTTACTGTAATTTCACTTGAAATCCATATTTCGTAAAAGGTACAAGATTTTCTTCAAACACATTCAGGTGCATTAGTAATTTTCAAAGAAAATATTTTCAATAGCAATTTTGTATTGGAATTTCCCCGGCATTTTGTATTGGAATTTCCCCGGCATTTTGTATTGGAATTTCCCCGGCATTTTGAAGATGGAAATGATGCATCTAGTTTATTGTTATTGTAAGGAGATGAAAAATGACGTCACTGTAAAATTGACGCCATTCCAATTCAACAAGCTACCAGAGTATTGTCTCAGATATGTGCGGCAGTTGTGCATATAAACAACACCTGATTATGCCTTTAACATGACCTCGTTGGTACTATAGGACATCATATTAATGTGAGGTCATTAGACACAGTTTTAAATTAATATTTTGTTATTAAAACTTTCATTATAAAAGGTATCTTGTTAATCTGTAGTGTCAAATTTTATTTAACACATGAAACAAACACGACAAATATGATAGTGAAGTTTTATTTTGATAAAATGGTCAAATAAAAAAAATTACTTGTTCAGCCATCTTTATCTGTTCGTGCAAAATAATGGTTTATTTACTGAATGCATGAGAGAAAAAGACTCCTTCATATGCAGTTACGTGGCATAGAAAAAAAACACCCTCGGTGGTGAAAATTTCAACCACGGGACTTGGCAAGATTTGTGATAGATTTGATTAATACCTTGAGATCTCTGTTGGTGTGTGGCAGGGCCATCTTGTCTGATTCTGAAGCATCCTCCAACGAAGTATCCCAATGTTCCGTCTTATGCTTCATCTCTTTAGCACGCAGTCGTTCAGATCTGGTGGTAAATAGAGAATAATACACGAGTGGCCGTTAGATACCATTTTTATTACCCACATGGTTACAAATATCTTAGTACATATCAAAGTGATACGTCCCACTAGAACGCCAAGTGGGACGAACACTTTTGATGTCACACAATGATGTCATCGATTGGCATACTACAACCTTACAGGAATGACAACCAAATGAGATCAGTGACATAAATTAAGATCGATTATGGGTAATAAATAGGACATTAAACTTGCTACCATTTCGTATCATGTTTAAGTCACTCGTAAAATAATTTTCATTGTCACTCGCAAAAGCTTGTGACAATTAAAAATGATTTCATTCGGGACATAAACATGATATGAAATGGAAGCTCGTTTAATATCCTATAAATCTGACAATGAGTTGTTTTAAAATGTATCTAACGAACGAAAGCGAGTTTGATACGTTTTTAAACAATGAGTTGTGAGATAAATAGTATCTAACGGACACAAATGTATTATTCTATTTCTTACATCTTCTCAAAACCAGGTTTTAAGCAAATTTTAACATCTTTATTGATTAAAAGATATTTACAACCCTTTGCACTTGTAGCTGACTTACGCGTCACAGACACATGATTGTTAGGTTAACTATATGTCACAGTTTAATCAATTTCCATTGTGCTGTTTTTTATTGGACGTATGGCATTGGTGACCTCGTCATCACCTAAGAGCAGCCAGTCGTATGTCTTGAAATTGTTAACACACGTATGTGTGTAAACAACTATATGTTATAAAAAATAATGCATGGTGTTCTCACTAACAGGTGTGTAAGAAACGGCATTAACAATTAAAGGTGCTATGCCAAAGTTATAATGGCGGTTCCAGCCACAAATATTTATTAATTTTTGCTTTGAAACATAAACTTTATACCTTCAGCTATATGCCTATATAAAAAAAAATAAACAAATAAAATAATTCCATTTACTAGAAGAATTTTATTTCTTTACGGGGGAATCTTTAGAGTGTCAACACATTAACTGGTGATGTCACTGTTTTATGTGTACACATTAACTAGTGATGTCACTGTTTTATGTGTTGACATTCAATACACTACCGCTAAGTTTACACAGAAGTAATTCATATGTTTTATATAAGAATAATACTTCATTTGTGAAGTCTTATGATGTCTGCACTTCATGAATCACTTGTGTGTGTGTCGGTGAGCATATGCTTAGTTATGTGTGTATATTTGAAGTTTGTTTGTTGGTGGGATTTGTGTGTGTGTGTGTGTGTGTGTGTGTGTGTCTTTGTTTGTTTTTGTTTTGTTTTTTTTGGGGGGTTTTTATTGGAGGGGTGAGGGTGTGGCTGGTGGGTTTAGGTGGGGATGAGAGTATAAGTAGATACAATATAATAGAAAATATCTCGCAGAACCCATTTTGTATAGACAATTTTTGTTTAATTAATTAAATTAATTAATAAAATTATAAACTATGAGAACTTGGGCTACATAATATAAAATCTTTTTTCTATCTGTATCATTAATATTCACACATACATGTATAACTTGTGATAATAACAATTGTAAATACTGAATGAAAATTTCGATCTGTATACCAAAATGACAATGTTTAATTTTTGTATTGTAACTCTGTCACTTCATCCATGTGGTTGGGACAGATAACAAAATAAAACAGAAGTTCTGTGAATAAATATTTAAAAAAAGAAGAAAAAGGTTTACACAGAATATTTTGTTACATTCAACTTACACAAGATGGCGGCCATGATACATTTAGCCACAAATTATTATAGGAAACCCTTCTTGTCGTCCAGTGCAAAACTTTTAAAAATTGTTAATTATGGATCGATTAATTTGCAGTTATTTATAACAAATAAATGTAAAATTAATGAAATATTATAGTTTCAACTTTGACATAGGACGTTTAAAGGCACAGACGCTACTTTCAACCCGTGAAATGGACAATAAGTTTCGTTAATCTACAAACAGGTAAATACTCTTGTATAAACTTACAATAAAAGAAAACAATATTCTGTGATGTTGAAACGGGGAAATACCCTCTAAACAAAGACTAGATTTCGTCTCAATAATCACATTCAAGTGATTGGGTTTTTTGTCATTCCAACCAGTGCACCACAACTGGTTAAAAGCCGTGTTATGTACTTTCCTGTCTGTGGGAAAGTGTATATAAAAGATCCCTTGCTGCATTAGGAAAATGTAGCAGGTTTCCTCTGATGACTGCATGAATTACCAAATGTTTGACATCCAATAGCCAATGATTAATTAATCAATGTGCTGCCACTTCATGGGCTACTCTTTTCGATTAGCAGCAAGGGATCTTTTATATGCACCATCCCACAGACAAGATAGCACATACAACGGCCTTTGATGTACCATCTGAGAAATATCTCAATGGGCCCACTGACGTGGATCGATCCTACACCGACCATGCATCAAATGAACGCTTTACCACATTGGCCTACATCCCGTCCCCAGTTTAAATAGAGAATAACAAGTTAATGATGCAAGCTAGCTAGGGAAAACACTGAATGCTTTGCTTTACCACTGGGCTACGTCCCGTCCCCAGTTTAACTAGAGAATAACAAGTTAATGACTAACGCAAGCTAGGGAAAACACTGAATGCTTTGCTTTACCACTGGGCTACGTCCCACCCCCAGTTTAACTAGAGAATAACAAGTTAATGACTAACGCAAGCTAGGGAAAACACTGAATGCTTTGCTTTACCACTGGGCTACGTCCCACCCCCAGTTTAACTAGAGAATAACAAGTTAATGACTAACGCAAGCTAGGGAAAACACTGAATGCTTTGCTTTACCACTGGGCTACGTCCCGTCCCCAGTTTAACTAGAGAATAACGAGTTAATGACTAACGCAAGCTAGGGGAAACACTGAATGCTTTGCTTTACCACTGGGCTACGCCCCATCCCCAGTTTAACTAGAGAATAACAAGTTAATGACTAACGCAAGCTAGGGAAAACACTGAATGCTTTGCTTTACCACTGGGTTACGTCCCGCCCCCAGTTTAAATAGAGAATAACAAGTTAATGACTAACGCAAGCTAGGGAAAACACTGAATGCTTTGCTTTACCACTGGGTTACGTCCCGCCCCCAGTTTAACTAGAGAATAACAAGTTAATGACTAACGCAAGCTAGGGAAAACACTGAATGCTTTGCTTTACCACTGGGCTACATCCCACCCCCAGTTTAACTAGAGAATAACAAGTTAATGACTAACACAAGCTAGGGGAAACACTGAATGCTTTGCTTTACCACTGGGCTACGTCCCGTCCCCAGTTTAACTAGAGAATAACAAGTTAATGACTAACACAAGCTAGGGGAAACACTGAATGCTTTGCTTTACCACTGGGCTACTCCGGCTGTCTCTTGCACTATACACCCATGTCCCAATAGGTCAATGCACAATATTACAAAATAACATGGGCAAAATACAGCCAGAAGGCTTACTATCAAATACATATTGTTTTAATTCTTTACCATTTCCTGGAAGTGAATATGTGAACCATAACATATGTCACAATTAGGAACTACATGTATAGTAGACTGTGATGAATGAACTCTCACCCGGAAGTCAACTGTGTAGTGAGACCTTACTGTAATTTCACTTGAAATCCATATTTCGTAAAAGGTACAAGATTTTCTTCAAACACATTCAGGTGCATTAGTAATGTTCAAACAAAAAATTTTCAATAGCAATTTTGCAATGGAATTTTTCCAGCATTTTTTAAATGGAAATGTCGTGTACCCAGTTTATGGTTATTGTAAGGAGATTCAAAGTGACGTCATTGGAATACTGACATCATTCATATTCAAAATTAGCTATATTATTACAATGCTTAGCCACATTAAAATAAAAACTGGTCTAGTAACCTTGACCCCTGTCAAATGTCTCAAACAAGCAGACAACATTGTTTACAGGTCGGCATTTAAAAACAAACAAAAATGTAATTCTGGATAAAATATTAATTTTTAGATTTACAAAATGAAAGAAATAAAAAGTACCTTTTGTGAAATATATCATTGAAAAAAATTATCGTTGGATAGGTTTTATTTATTGTGTACGAAACGAAAACAAGTGTCTGAAAAGTGACTGTTGTTGACCTTAAACATTGATCACTTGTCTATTTTTAGGCAATGCGGCTGGGAGGTTTTGATGAGGAGGAGCCAACAGAAGAAGAGAAAGAGGAGGTAACTCAGAACTTATTGGCCTCAGATTACATTTATCTTCCCATTTGGTTGTCGAAATCTAGAAATTTGTCCGTGCAAGTAGTCTGCTGTTTGACTGATTATTTCATGGCAGACAGCTAGGAAGTGGCAACTATTTAACTGAAGATGACAGGGGAGAGCATGTAGTTTGTAAACATGTGTAACTTGTTGACATTGAAAACTTGTTTGTAGTAATTCCGGCCCGTGGTGTACTCCGGCCTGGTTTAGAGGGTGTGTTTGTTTAAATCAATATCCTGGGAGAAAGAGCTGGATGAATGATATATAGAAACATAGAGCGTAATTAATTGTGGTCTATGACCAGAAAGAGCTGGACAACAGGGGTTGTCCTTTTCAGGGTATGTGTCCTCCAGGCAGGCTAAGGTACATGCAAAAATCCACGGGCGTGCTGATATTAATAAAAATGTTATAACCACGAATGCTATATAGAAACATATAGCGTAATTAATTGTGGTCTGTGGCCCGAAAGAGCTGGACAACAATTCATGTTAATTAAGTTAAAAGTTATTCGATTTGAATTCCATTACTGTTTAAAATGTCTATTAAAATTGTCAATGAAGTTTTTAGGCCCCTTACAAATGATAGCCTGTTTGCAGAATTAAAGGGACATACCCTAGTTTTTAAAAACTAAGGCATATGTGTCACTATTAGAGCCGTTTATGATCACTGAAATCAAATATTACTTATATTGTATTCTTTAGAATATACATTTCCGTACAACTGAAGTGTTTCTGGTCATCCTGGTGTTTCTAACACCACATAATGCATTTTTCATATTTTAAAAACTGACGTGCATCTGAGAAGTAATGATTATTGAATCACATTTTTAGTCTATTTTTAGGGTATTTCAATGTCACAGACTCTAATGTATCCAAATTTGTAACAGGTTTGTAAATTAACCAAACTTAGTGTCCATTGTTATCATTTGAAACTAGGGTCTAGGTGAAAAATATGCCTTAATGTTTAAAAACTAGGGTCTGTCCCTTTAATTGTATTGTGACAAAATATATGATATTTAAAGAGACTGTCCTGAGATTGCTTCCATTGCAAAATGTTTCCAACTAACAGAGACTTTTTGGTAAAAATTAAATATTCAGGGGTTAAAATTGACAGATTTTAGGTCTGCCAAGCTATACATTCTATCGGCTCGAATCAAAATCTTATGGACCAAACATGATTGATGCAAACTGATGTGTGAATAGAAACATGAAATAATTGCTGGTTTGACACAAAAAAATCTGTCAGGCCTTTATGATGTTGACGGGAAAACAGTCAGGATGGCAGTATTTTGAGCCCTGATATTAAAGGGACATACCTTAGTTTCAACCCGTGAAAATTAACACTAAGTTAATTTCTTCACATAAGTTACCATTAATTATTTATCTTACATTATTTTGACATGTCAGTGTAATTTATCAACACATAGAGACATAAACATGGGTAATGGTTTATTTTACAATGTTACATTTATGTGTATAATTGTTTTTTTTTGTTTTTGTTTTTTTCAGAAACATAGGCAAGAGTTACACCAAAAAAGGGTTAAGGTTTGTGTGTTGATCATTACTACTAGTTCCCTTTAGGTGTAACCTGAGAGAACTTTAGCTTTTGTCTCCATCCATCTGTCCATCTGTCCATCAATCTCTATCTATCTTTCTGTCTGTCCATCAACCTGTCTCTGTCCGTCCGTCCGTCTGTCTTTTTTTATATCTGTCCCTCAATTATTTATCTTACAGTATTATTGCATGTCAGTTTAATTCCTCCACATAAGTTGCTCTTAATTATATATTTTACATTACCTTCGTTTCCTAACAGCCACTGATTAAACAATGTGCTGGGGTGTCATTAAACAAACATTCATTTCCATTCCTAATAGCCACTGATTAAAGAATGTGATGGGGTGTCATTAAACAAACATTCCTTTCCTTTCCTAACAGCCAC
The DNA here is from genome assembly GCF_016097555.1 of Gigantopelta aegis. Taxonomy (NCBI): domain Eukaryota; kingdom Metazoa; phylum Mollusca; class Gastropoda; order Neomphalida; family Peltospiridae; genus Gigantopelta; species Gigantopelta aegis. The sequence goes on from NC_054711.1 coordinate 3,277,368, forward strand.
TGATTAAACAATGTGCTGAGGTGTCATTAAACAAACATTCCTTTCCTTTCCTAACAGCCACTGATTAAACAATGTGCTGGGGTGTCATTAAACAAACATTCCTTTCCTTTCCCAATAGCTACTGATTAAACAATGTGCTGGGGTGTCATTAAGTAAACATTCCTTTCCTTTTTTTTCTTCTCAGGCCATCAAACAATTATTTTGAGCATGCCCAATTGCAAGTGAAAAAAGTCTAATACTAAGATCGAAAACAAAAGAAACATCTACAAGTCACATTCGATTTGCTGTCACATGCAATATTTCACAAACAAATAGTTGGCCACCAGTAATCTTTGACCTATCCATGACATTAATATACCTACCGATGTAACTTTATTCAAATAAATTATAAAGTGTAAACATTGTAAACACAAAAACGTCCCTTGTTACTTTACTTTACTTTTTCTTTACACTGGAACCCAAAGACTTGTTACTTTAATCCTAATACAATGCAAGAGTAACCAGTCATTTTAAGTTGCATATCACCATTTACTTTTGCAAAACTTCCAATGTGTAAATTATTTATTTTATTTTTAAAATAAAAAGTCGATTGCAAGACTTGTTTGTTGTTGTTTTCCAGATGAGAGACCGGCGAAACTTGGTTTCTGATATGCGTGTACAAATAGAAAATGCGTACCAGCGGATGTGTATCTTACAGGACATCTACAACTGGATCGTATACCAGCAGAAAGACTTGGTAAATGATTGACACCTGTCATGACAGAGCAGGGCCATAGAAACAGGATGGGTGGGTGGGTGGGTGTGACTGTGCTCCCCATCTGGAGGCCCGAAGCCTACTGTTATGGAGAGGGGAGGGGGAGAAGCTGTGCTCTCCAACTAGATACCCAAAGCCTACTGTTATGGGGAGGAGGGGATGTTCTCCCCAATTAGAGGCCCAAAGCCTACTGTTATGGGGGAGGGGGAGGGGTTGTGCTCCCCAATTAGAGGCCCAAAGCCTACTGTTATGGGGAGGAGGGGTTGTTCTCCCAACTAGAGGCCCAAAGCCTACTGTTATGGGGGAGGGGGAGGGCTGTGCTCTCCAACTAAGAGGCCCAAAGCCTACTGTTATGGGGGAGGGGGGAGGGGTTGTGCTCTCCAAGTAAGAGGCCCAAAGCCTACTGTTATGGGGGAGGGGGGAGGGGCTGTGCTCTCCAACTAAGAGGCCCAAAGCCTACTGTTATGGGGGAGGGGGAGGGGCTGTGCTCTCCAACTAAGAGGCCCAAAGCCTACTGTTATGGGGGAGGGGGGAGGGCTGTGCTCTCCAAATAAGAGGCCCAAAGCCTACTGTTATGGGGGAGGGGGGAGGGGCTGTGCTCTCCAACTAAGAGGCCCAAAGCCTACTGTTATGGGGGAGGGGGGAGGGGCTGTGCTCTCCAACTAAGAGGCCCAAAGCCTACTGTTATGGGGGAGGGGGAGGGGCTGTGCTCTCCAACTAAGAGGCCCAAAGCCTACTGATATGGGGGAGGGGGGAGGGGTTGTGCTCTCCAACTAAGAGGCCCAAAGCCTACTGTTATGGGGGAGGGGGAGGGGCTGTGCTCTCCAACTAAGAGGCCCAAAGCCTACTGTTATGGGGGAGGGGGGAGGGGCTGTGCTCTCCAACTAAGAGGCCCAAAGCCTACTGTTATGGGGGAGGGGGGAGGGGCTGTGCTCTCCAACTAAGAGGCCCAAAGCCTACTGTTATGGGGGAGGGGGAGGGGCTGTGCTCTCCAACTAAGAGGCCCAAAGCCTACTGTTATGGGGGAGGGGGGAGGGGCTGTGCTCTCCAACTAAGAGGCCCAAAGCCTACTGTTATGGGGGAGGGGGGAGGGGCTGTGCTCTCCAACTAAGAGGCCCAAAGCCTACTGTTATGGGGAGGAGGGGTTGTGCTCCCAACTAGAGGCCCAAAGACTACTGTTATGGGGAGGAGGGGTTGTGCTCCCAACTAGAGGCCCAAAGCCTACTGTTATGGGGAGGGGGAGGGGTTGTGCTGCCAACTAAAGGCCAAAAGCCTACTGTTATGGGCAAGGCGGAGGGCTGTGCTCCCCAACTAGAGGCCCAAAGCCTACTATTATGGGGGGAGATGGAGGGGTTGTGCTCCCAAATAGAGGCCCAAAGCATACTGTTATGGAGGGAGGGGATGTGCTCCCCAGTTAGAGGCCCAAAGCCTACTGTTATGGGGGAGGGGAGGGGGTTGGGGAGGGGACGAGCTCCCCAACTAGAGGCTCAAAACTTACTGTTTTTGTCCTGCTGTATAAGACTGTATAAGATGTATAGCAGTTGCATGTTGTGGCATAGCAAAGTGTTATACATGTACATTGATAAATTCACAACAAAATGACAACAATTCTCATAATTACAAACAACAAGACTGCTTTAAAATACACATAAATCAGTTTCTAACGTTCTTCCCATGACCTGATTTATGTAATGACATCATTTTCTGACATTTTTAGTATAAAATTGTTTTGCTACACTGTTCTTGTGCTGCCTTGTACCCCCCACCCCTCTCCTAGATTATAAACAGATGCATCTCCACTCATTTTTGTGGACCTGCAGGATTTTACAAAATCAGAGTGACAACTTAATGTAAGTCAAGGTCATTGGTACTAAAAATAGAAATACGATGTCAGCGCTCTAGATAGCGACTTCATTTCTCATTTCGATTTTCAGAAAACTTCAAATACCGTATTTCCTCTAATATGCGCCCGGGTGCTTTTTCATTTCAAAACGGTCGCAGACCCCGCGCTTATTGGTGATCCTGCCTTTTTTTTTTTTTAAACAAATTTTAGAAATTAAATGTAAAAACTACAAAGTTACAATTTTATTTATTTTTAAATTTTTAATTTTGAACTGTAACAAAACTAAACTTTAACAAAACAATGAACAAATTAATATTATTTGTCTGCGTAAAGTGCCTAAATTATGCCGTTTTCGGCTGTCTTACCCAGCGTTTATTGGAGACCCGGTGCTTATTAGAGACCCATCATTTATTTTGTTGCATAATGTTACAGACCCAGTGCGTATTGGAGGCTGGCACTTATTAGAGGAAATACGGTATATAGGAGTAGAATGATTTCATTGCGAGGGGATTTGTTTATAAATTTGTAGATGAAAGTGTTCATTAATGTAGAAGAAAGTGTTTATAATGCAGAATTTTTTTATTTTTTTTTAATATTATTTGTTTTTAGGAAGAAACTATATGATGATGTGATAGATGTTTTTAAAACATTATTATTTGTGTTTAGGAAGAAGCTATATTAGAAGAAGATGATGTGATAGATGTTTTTAAAACATTATTATTTGTGTTTAGGAAGAAACTATATTAGAAGAAGATGATGTGATAGATGTTTTTAAAACATTATTATTTGTGTTTAGGAAGAAACTATATTAGAAGAAGATGATGTGATAGATGTTTTTAAAACATTATTATTTGTGTTTAGGAAGAAGCTATATTAGAAGAAGATGATGTGATAGATGTTTTTAAAACATTATTATTTGTGTTTAGGAAGAAACTATATTAGAAGAAGATGATGTGGTAGATGTTTTTAAAACATTATTATTTGCGTTGAGGAAGAAACTATATTAGAAGAAGAAGATGTGATAGATGTTTTTAAAAAATTATTATTTGTGTTTAGGAAGAAGCTATATTAGAAGAAGATGATGTGATAGATGTTTTAAACCATTATTTGTTATAGGAAGAAACTATATTAGAAAATGATATGATAGTTTTTAAAACATGATTATTTGTGTTTAGGAAGAAACTATATTAGAAGAAGATGTGGTAGATGTTTTTAAAACATTATTTGTGTTTAGGAAGAAACTATATTAGAAGAAGATGATGATGTGATAGATATTTTTAAAACATTATTATTTGCATTTAGGAAGAAACTATATTAGAAGAAGATGTGGTAGATGTTTTTAAAACATTATTATTTGTGTTTAGGAAGAAACTATATTAGAAGAAGATGATGTGGTAGATGTTTTTAAAACATTATTATTTGTGTTTAGGAAGAAACTATATTAGAAGAAGATGTGGCAGATGTTTTTAAAACATTATTATTTGTGTTTAGGAAGAAACTATATTAGAAGAAGATGATGTGGTAGATGTTTTTAAAACATTATTATTTGTGTTTAGGAAGAAACTATATTAGAAGATGTGATAGATGTTTTTAAAACATTATTATTTGTGTTTAGGAAGAAGCTATATTAGAAGATGTGATAGATGTTTTTAAAACATTATTATTTGTGTTTAGGAAGAAGCAATATTAGAAGAAGATGATGTGATAGATGTTTTTAAAACATTATTATTTGTGTTTAGGAAGAAGCTATATTAGAAGAAGATGATGTGATAGATGTTTTTAAAACATTATTATTTGTGTTTAGGAAGAAGCTATATTAGAAGAAGATGATGTGATAGATGTTTTTAAAACATTATTATTTGTGTTTAGGAAGAAGCTATATTAGAAGAAGATGATGTGATAGATGTTTTTAAAACATTATTATTTGTGTTTAGGAAGAAGCTATATTAGAAGAAGATGATGTGATAGATGTTTTTAAAACATTATTATTTGTGTTCAGGAAGAAGCTATATTAGAAGAAGATGTGATAGATGTTTTTAAAACATTATTATTTGTGTTTAGGAAGAAGCTATATTAGAAGAAGATGATGTGGTAGATGTTTTTAAAACATTATTATTTGTGTTTAGGAAGAAGCTATATTAGAAGAAGATGTGGTAGATGTTTTTAAAACATTATTATTTGTGTTTAGGAAGAAGCTATATTAGAAGAAGATGATGTGATAGATGTTTTTAAAACATTATTATTTGTGTTTAGGAAGAAGCTATATTAGAAGAAGATGATGTGATAGATGTTTTTAAAACATTATTATTTGTGTTTAGGAAGAAGCTATATTAGAAGAAGATGATGTGATAGATGTTTTTAAAACATTATTATTTGTGTTTAGGAAGAAGCTATATTAGAAGAAGATGTGATAGATGTTTTTAAAACATTATTATTTGTGTTTAGGAAGAAGCTATATTAGAAGAAGATGATGTGATAGATGTTTCTAAAACATTATTATTTGTGTTTAGGAAGAAGCTATATTAGAAGAAGATGATGTGATAGATGTTTTTAAAACATTATTATTTGTGTTTAGGAAGAAGCTATATTAGAAGAAGATGATGTGATAGATGTTTTTAAAACATTATTATTTGTGTTCAGGAAGAAGCTATATTAGAAGAAGATGTGATAGATGTTTTTAAAACATTATTATTTGTGTTTAGGAAGAAGCTATATTAGAAGAAGAAGATGTGGTAGATGTTTTTAAAACATTATTATTTGTGTTTAGGAAGAAGCTATATTAGAAGAAGATGATGTGATAGATGTTTTTAAAACATTATTATTTGTGTTTAGTTATTAGAAGAGGATAGAAGCATATATTTGTGTTTAGAAGAAGAAGAAGATGTGATAGATGTTTTTAAAAAAGTGTTTTAGGAAGAAGCTATATTAGAAGAAGATGATGTGATTGTTTTTAAAACATTATTATTTGTGTTTAGGAAGAAGCTATATTAGAAGAAGATGATGATGTGATAGATGTTTTTAAAACATTATTATTTGTGTTTAGGAAGAAACTATATTAGAAGAAGATGATGTGGTAGATGTTTTTAAAACATTATTAATTGTGTTTAGGAAGAAACTATATTAGAAGAAGATGTGGTAGATGTTTTTAAAACATTATTATTTGTGTTTAGGAAGAAGCTATATTAGAAGAAGATGATGTGATAGATGTTTTTAAAACATTATTATTTGTGTTTAGGAAGAAACTATATTAGAAGAAGATGATGTGATAGATGTTTCTAAAACATTATTATTTGTGTTTAGGAAGAAGCTATATTAGAAGAAGATGATGTGATAGATGTTTCTAAAACATTATTATTTGTGTTTAGGAAGAAGCTATATTAGAAGAAGATGATGTGATAGATGTTTTTAAAACATTATTATTTGTGTTTAGGAAGAAGCTATATTAGAAGAAGATGATGTGATAGATGTTTTTAAAACATTATTAATTGTGTTTAGGAAGAAACTATATTAGAAGAAGATGTGGTAGATGTTTTTAAAACATTATTATTTGTGTTTAGGAAGAAGCTATATTAGAAGAAGATGATGTGATAGATGTTTTTAAAACATTATTATTTGTGTTTAGGAAGAAACTATATTAGAAGAAGATGATGTGATAGATGTTTTTAAAACATTATTATTTGTGTTTAGGAAGAAACTATATTAGAAGAAGATGATGTGATAGAGGCATTAGAGGAAGAAGAAAACAAGTCTCACAGAACAATTCTGTAAGTTTGATCGGATCATCATTCTATAATTAAATGTCTGTTACATTCATTACAATTTAACGTCATCTCATTGGTCCAGCTGCAGCAACGTGAGTTTGTTCATTTCTCGATGAATGTAAAAAATGAAAAAAAAGCATTGTCAGGGAACGTCATTCCTGATGGCGTCACTTTGTATTGGTAGTTTGTCTTACTGACCATTATTGTTTAAAAACAAAACATAATTCAAAATAAAGTATGAAGTTTTAGTGTTATTATTAGCATGTAATATCACTGGCGTAGGAAATGGGGGGGGGGGGGGGGGGCAAGGGGGGCACTTTTCAGATATTTTGCTTTAAATGTGCTTTATAATAGTGTAAAAGTGTGTAAATATAAAAGTGTGCCCCCCCCCCCCCCCCTCACACACACACACACTTTTTGGCATCTTCCTACGACACTGCTGGATGGAAAGGAAAAAGAAAAGGAATGTTTTATTTAACGACACACTCAGCACATTTCAATAACGGTTATATGACGTCGGACTTATGGTTAAAGACCACACAGATATAGAGAGGAAACCTGCTGTCGCCACTTCATGCATGGGCTACTCTTTTCGATTAACAGCAAGGAATCATTCCTATGCATCATTCCACAGAAAGAATAGTACATACCATGACCTTTGTTACACCAGTTGTGGTGTACTAGCTGGAATGAGAAATAGACCAATGGCTTCACCAACAGGGATTGATCCTTGACTGACCGTGCATCAAGTGAGCGATTTACCACTAGGCTACATCCTGCCGCCTTCAGTGTGATGATGATGGTGTTGGTTGTGATGATGATGGTGTTGGTTGTGATGATGGTGGTGTTGGTTGTGATGATGATGGTGGTGGTTGTGATGATGATGGTGTTGGTTGTGATGATGATTGTGTTGGTTGTGATGATGATTGTGTTGGTTGTGATGATGATTGTGTTGGTTGTGATGATGATTGTGTTGGTTGTGATGATGATTGTGTTGTTTGTGATGATGATGAGTTGATGATGATGATGTGTTGGTTGTGATGATGATTGTGGTGTGTTGATGATGATGATTGTGGTGTTGTGTGATGATGGCATGATGATGATGATGATGTTGGTTGTGATGATGATTGTGGTGGTTGTGATGATGATGGCAGTTGTGATGATGATGTTTGTTGTGATGATGATGGTGGTGGTTGTGATGATGATGGCAGTTGTGATGATGATGATGTTGGTTGTGATGATGATGATGTTGGTTGTGATGATGATGGCAGTTGTGATGATGATGATGTTGGTTGTGATGATGATGATGTTGGTTGTGATGATGATGGCAGTTGTGATGATGATTATGTTGGTTGTGATGATGATGATGTTGGTTGTGATGATGATTGTGGTGGTTGTGATGATGATTGTGGTGGTTGTGATGATGATTGTGGTGGTTGTGATGATGATGGCAGTTGTGATGATGATGATGTTGGTTGTGATGATGATGTTGGTTGTGATGATGATCGTGGTGGTTGTGATGATGATGGCAGTTGTGATGATGATGTTGGTTGTGATGATGATGGTGGTGGTTGTGATGATGATGGCAGTTGAGATGATGATGATGTTGGTTGTGATGATGATTGTGGTGGTTGTGATGATGATTGTGGTGGTTGTGATGGTTGTGATGATGATGATGATGGTGGTTGTGATGATGATGGCAGTTGTGATGATGATGGCATGATGATGTGTTGGTGATGATGATGATGATGATGATGTTGGTTGTGATGATGATTGGTTGTGTGGTTTGTGATGATGATGGTTGGTTGTGATGATGATGGTGGTGGTTGTGATGATGATGGCAGTTGAGATGATGATGATGGTTTAAGGCACAACGCAAAGGGGTGTTTTGGGGTTGAAAAAACCACACACACACACACACTATTGGTTTAACAATACATCAAACTATCAGTATGTTGCAATAGTCAGTGCCTCGATAGCAATGCATTGATAGTTAATTCAACTATCAATAACTATCGCAATTGTTTGCTCAACTATCGATAGTTTTGATAGTATGCATAGTCAAATGATATAGTCTTTGACCAACATATGATTTCACTACCTAGTGACATTAGTACAAATAATTAAGTACAACACAGAGATACGTACATACACACGCACATTCATGCAGACAGATACACAAGAAACACACACACACACACACACATTTGAAGACTGAGGTAAATAGTATTGTGAAATATCTATTCATATTATTGTTATCAAGCGATTTAAGAACTCACAATACTATTGCAATAGTACTATCACTATTGCAATACTATCACATTAGTATTTTAACAATGCTATTGCAAAAGTAAACCTGGCTGCAATAGTCACCCCTAACTCACCCATCTCAAAATAAATTTCAGGTTTTTTTTATATTTCTCTGATGAAGCATGACTCAAATTGCTCTATATAAGTTCCTATACATGTGCCTGGGTTGGGACACAAACAAAGAATCATGGCACAGTAATATGTTATTACAGGGCCGTAGCTGGGGGGGGGGGGGGGGGGGGGGGGGGAGAAAGGGGGACAGTTGCACCTGAGAAATAAAAAATCTGGAAACAATTATAGAAACATAAAGAAAATCCTCTTCTTAAACGTTTAAGGTGTTTTAAACTATTAACTACTTAGTTGCTAGTGGCGTAGGAAGCTGCCAAAAAATGGGGTGGGGGGCCACACTTTTATATTTACACACTTTTACACTTATTAAAAAGCAAATATAAAGCAAAATATTTGAAAAGTGTGGGGGGGGGCCTCCCACTTCCTACGCCAGTGGTTCCCCCCCCCCCCCCCCAAAAAAAAACAATTAATAATCCTAGCTACGGCCCTGTATTAGCCATGTGGACTGCAGAAGATGCAGGCACAGATTTTGTTTGTGTTTGTTCTACATAAAGATCAGTTTACATGACATCATATTCCGTGTTTCAGTGTTACCACTAGGATCCATCCCGCCCCAGGGAGAAAGTGCTTGTATAAAAAGACTGTGCATCAAGCGAGCGCTTTGCCACTGGGCTACTTCCCGCCTCATTCATTCAATTGGGGGGAGGGGGGGGCGAGACGTAGCCCAGTGGTAAAGTGCTCGCTTGATGCATGGTCGGTTTGGGATCGATCCCCGTCAGTGGGTCCATTGGCCTATTTCTCGCTCCAGCCAGTGCACCATGACTAGTACATCAAAGGCTGTGGTATGTGCTATCCTGTCTATGGGATGGTGCATATAAAAGATACCTTGCTGCTAATCAAAAGGTGTAGCCCATGAAGTGGCGACAGCGGGTTTCCTCTCTCAATATCTGTGTGGTCCTTAACTATATGCCCGACGCCATATAACCATAAATAAAATGTGTTGAGTGCGTCGTTAACTAAACCATTTTCTTTCCTTTCCTTCATTCAGTAGAGCCCAAAGGGACTCTCGAAGGACCACATCAGTTTATGAGTACAAGATAAAAATATTGCCAAATAGTATTCTCGCAAGTCTTCTTCCCTAGTTACCGGCCTCGGTGACGTCATGGTTAGGCCATCAGTCAACAAGCTGGTAGGTACTGGGTTCGGATCCCAGTCGAGGCATGGGAATTTTAATCCAGATACCGACTCCAAACCCCGAATGAGTGCTCCGTAAGGCTCAATGAATAGGTGTAAACCACTTGCACTGACCAGTGATCCATAACTGGTTCAACAAAGGCCATGATTTGTGCTATCCTGCCTGTGGGAAGCGCAAATAAAAGATCCCTTGCTGCTAATCGGAAAGAGTAGCCCATGAAGTGGCGATGGCGGGTTTCATCTCTCAATATCTGTGTGGTCCTTAACCATATGTCTGACGCCATATAACCGTAAATAAAATGTGTTGAGTGCGTCGTTAAATAAAACATTTCTTTCTTTCTTTCTTCTCTAGTTAGACAAAAAGGGCTTTTTATTTACAGTGAAACCCCTCTGAACCGGACACCCTCAGGATCAAGTAAAATGTCTGGTTTAAAGAGGTATCCAGTTTAGACAGATTAAGTTCTGTACTGATTTTTTAAAAAGACCGTGGGACATGTTCGGTTTTTAGGGAATTCCAGTTTATAGAGGGTCTGGTTTTGAGAGGTTTCACTGTATTTTGTCTGGAGGGGCTAATTGCTCCCTGCCACCCCCCTTCTTCATACTGTCCTGAATTATTGACCACATTTTGATTTTTCAGGCATTGCTTGGCTGACTTCACAAGATCTACTCAGAATATGGCATCGGTTGGACAAGAAATATTAAAACAGATTAAAAATTTGACAGCACCGTAAGATGTTTCTTAAATATTTGTTGTATTCGGGAGATGGTCAAATGGCAGGGTGGAGTGAGTGGGAGATGGTCACATGGTGGGGTGGGGTGAGTGGGAGATGGTTAAATGGCGGGGTGGGGTGAGCGGGAGATGGTGAAATGGCGGGTGAGGTGAGCAGGAGATGGTTAAATGGTGGGTGGGGTGAGTGGGAGATGGTGAAATGGTGGGTGGGGTGAGCGGGAGATGGTTAAATGGCGGGTGGGGTGAGTGGGAGATGGTTAAATGGTGGGTGGGGTGAGTGGGAGATGGTTAAATGGCGGGTGGGGTGAGCGGGAGATGGTTAAATGGCGGGTGGGGTGAGCGGGAGATGGTGAAATGGCGGGGTGGGGTGAGTGGGAGATGGTCAAATGGTGGGGTGGGGTGAGCGGGAGATGGTGAAATGGCGGGGTGGGGTGAGTGGGAGATGGTTAAATGATGGGGTGGGGTGAGTGGGAGATGGTCAAATGGCGGGGTGGGATGAGTGGGAGATGGTCAAATGGTGGGGTGGGGTGAGTGGGAGATGGTCAAATGGCGGGGTGGGAGATGGTCAAATGGCGGGGTGGGGTGAGTGGGAGATGGTTAAATGACGGGGTGGGGTGAGTGGGAGATGGTCAAATGACGGGGTGGGGTGAGTGGGAGATGGTCAAATGGCGGGGTGGGGTGAGTGGGAGGCTATTTATTTCTATACTCAACACCACATATTTTTTTAATATCCCACTGCTTCTCTTTTCTTTCTCTTCTTTGAATTCCATCTCATTTCTTCCAAAATTGCAGCTCCTCCTAACTCCTTCTAATGTCTTTTGCTGTCCACCTCCTCATCCCAATCCTTGGCCATATTCCACGAAGCGATCTTAGCACTAAGATCATCTTAGTGCATAAGGTAGTTATGCAGTTAGGGGGATCTTAGGGTTAAGATCGCTTTGTGGAACAGGGTCCTGGTCTCTCCAACCACGACAGGTGCTTGTCTTTTAAAACATTTTTAAAATTTTAAGTCAATCAAGTATGTATACATTAAAAAATTGTAACTCACCCATCATGCATAAAAGACTCATTTTGATGTCTCCTGACTAAAACATGCAGTGTTCTCGCTGGGTGAAAATTAAAGGAGGGCGGCTGCGCAGCACCACAACCTTCAGTGTGCAGACTGATCATTGTGGGTTATTTATGTGTGGAAAAAAGTGTGCATTTGGAAATAGCTGAGATAGGTGCTAGAAAATATAGTAGGGTGCTGGAAAATAAAGAGTGGCGCAGAAAAATAAAGGAGGGCGGAGAATGTGAAAGGAGGGCGGCTAAATGCAATAGCAGGGCGGGCCTCCCCACTTAAATGGAGCAGCGAGAACACTGACATGTTTTATAAATGTAAAAGAATGTTTTATTAATATAGAAGAAAGTGTTTATGAATGTAGAAGAAAATGTCCAAGAATGTTGAAGAAAGTGTTTTAGTAGAATGTAAAAAATAAATAAAAATGTTGTTTTTTTTATGTGTAAAACAAAGTGTTTATGAATGTACATGTAGAACAAAGTGTTTTATTAATGTAAAACAAAGTGTTTATGAATGTACATGTAGAACAAAGTGTTTTATTAATGTAAAACAAAGTGTTTATGAATGTACATGTAGAACAAAGTGTTTATGAATGTACAACAAAGTGTTTATGAATGTAAAAGAAAATGTTTTATGAACACTGAAGAATGTTATTATAAATATATTTAGAATTTTCTTAATATAAATAACTGTTTATTTTTCAGGTATGCTAAGAAGAACATTCCAAGAATGCCAGTTCTTGACGGTATGCATGTTAGAGCAGGGCCCCGTTCCACGAAGCAATCTTAACACTAAGATCACAGTAAACTCTTAAGCTGATCTTAGTGCTAAGATCACTTTCTGGATCAGGGCCCTGACCTACAAATAATCACACAGTAATGTTGATTGAGCATTTAGGGGGAGGATTTCTTTTTAATCCTTAACCTGACCTCTGTCCTGTGGCATTTGTCCATTATTCATTCATTAGACTGGTCTGAAGATCCTAACATTAATTGGCTGTTAGAATGTTAGGCAGTCTAGTGAAATAGGGCAGAAATGCTATAAGCAGGAGTTCGGGTTAAGTATTCATGTAAAGAGAGGCGGGACGTAGCCCAGTGGTAGAGCGCTCTCTCAATGCACAGTCGGTCTGCAATCGATCCCCATCTGTGGGCCAGTCGGGCTATATCTCATTCCAGCCAGTGCACCACAACTGGTATATCAAAGGCCGTGGTATGTACTACCCTTTCTGTGGAATGGTGCATATAAAAGATCCCTTGCTGCTAATTGAAAAGAGTAGCCAATGAAGTGGCGACAGCGGGTTTCCTCCCTCAATATCTGTGTGATCCGTAACCATATGTCCAACGTCATATAACCATAAATAAAATGTGTTGAGTGTATCGTTAAATAAAACATTTCCTTCGTTCATATATAGAGAAAACGATTTACGTTTTCTTCATTTTGTAATGCTTACACCTAGATCACATTATACGATGTGATGCAACTGAACTGTCGAATTGAGTCACATTGTGTGGTACGTATTGAAAAACATTGTCTGTGACTCATTTTCAGCCTGCCCAATGGCATATGATATTGACCGCACATAAATGGTCACAGACAGAGGTCGTCATATAGTGTGAACGGGTCGTAGCACGTTACTTGACATGATGTGACGTGACATAACGTGACATGATGTGACATGTCGTGACAGTCCTGTTGAGTCGCATTGCCTAATATGATGTAGGCTTAAGACTACTCTCCCCCCCCACCCAAAAATATCCAACACTTGTCAACAAGATTTCTCGGCTTCATCAATGTCACTGTATTGTAATTAAGCCAACATAATTGAATACATATGAAAAAGGATTTGTTACAGAACAAACTGGCCATGAGTGACCTATGACAATTCGTATCGCAGCTAAGGTAATTGGCGTCCGTCATTGCCTCCATTAATTTCGAGCCCTGTAATGATTGGCCAACCAGGTCAGAATGAGTTTTGCGTGCAACAATTTCTGTCAACTTGAAGAATATGCTTTATTATTCACATGGTTCAACATAACCGAGTTAATGATAATCATACGAAGCACGCGTGTAATAACAAGTGTTATTATCCACATGGTTCAACATAACCGAGTTAATAATAATCATACGAAGCACACATGTAATAACAAGTGTTATTATCCATATGGCTCAACATAACCTAGTTAATAATAATCATATGAAGCACACGTGTAATAACAAGTGTTATTATCCACATGGTTCAACATAACCGAGTTAATAATAATCATACGAAGCACACGTGTAATAACAAGTGTAATGACGTAATTTTGGTAAATGACATCATAACATGGTGTTTTTCCAGTCCTAGTTCAAACTGTGCATTTGAAATATGACGTCATTTTGTCGTCTCCTTCTAGTTGTGGCTGAAACATTTTGAGTTGTGTCTTGTTATTCATGAAGATAACAACAATAATAATATGGATAATAAAGAAATTATTACACTCGCTTGTGAGTCGTACTGATTTTATGAAATTCGTGTCAGGATTCGTGTATTACCCTCGCGCTCGCTTCGGCAATACAAAAATCCTGACACTCGTTTCGTAAAATCAGTATGACACACAAGCTCGTATAATAATCTCTATATATAATTTCTCTTCAAGAAATGTTTTTATTTTTGTTAAAAATAAAGTGGGAAACTTTGTCCAAAAATAACTGGGAAATTGTTTAAAAAATACAATGAATACTTTTTGTTCCAGAAAAGGTATTATCTTTGTCTAAAATCAAGTGGGAAACTTCATCTAAAAAGAAATGGGAAATTGTTTGAAAAATACAGTAAATAATTTCTCTTCCAGAAAACAAATGAGAAACAATGTAGAATACAATTATTTTCTCTTCCAGAAAATAAATGGGGAAATTGTTTGAGGAATGCAATAAATAATTTCTGTTCCAGACAAGATATTGGCGTCGTCCAAAAGCAAATGGGAAATTTTTTGATCTATACAATAATTTCTGTTCCAGAAAAGATATTATCTTTGTATAAAATCAAGTGGGAAACTTCATCCAAAACCAAATGGGAAATTTTTGAAGAATACAATAAATAATTTCTGTTCCAAAAAAAAAAGGTATTATCAGTGGGAAACTTCATCCAAAAGCAATAAATAAGAAATTGGCGTCGTCCAAAAGCAAGTGGGAAATAGTTTGTAGAATGCAATAAATAATGGGAAATAGTTTGTAGAATGCAATAAATAATAGGAAATAGTTTGTAGAATGCAATAAATAATTTCTCTTCCAGAAAAGAAATTGGCTTCGTCCAAAAGCAAGTGGGAAATAGTTTGTAGAATACAATAAATAATGGGAAATAGTTTGTAGAATGCAATAAATAATTTCTCTTCCAGAAAAGACATTGGCGTCGTCCAAAAGTAAGTGGGAAATAGTTTGTAGAATGCAATAAATAATGGGAAATAGTTTGTAGAATGCAATAAATAATGGGAAATAGTTTGTAGAATGCAATAAATAATGGGAAATAGTTTGTAGAATACAATAAATAATTTCTCTTCCAGAAAAGACATTGGCTTCGTCCAAAAGCAAGTGGGAAATAGTTAGTAGAATACAATAAATAATTTCTCTTCCAGAAAAGACATTGGCATCGTCCAAAAGCAAGTGGGAGATTGCCGTCGTCCGGGTGTTGGTGTTGATGGAGGAAGCCAGCAGATGGGTGAAGGGAGTCCCCATGAAAAGTGGTGAGTACTCTTATTAAATTGTTGGGGTGGGGTTTTTTTGGGGGGAGAGATCTAGCCCAGTTGGTCGAGTGCTAGCCTCAGATGCTTGTGTCGTAGGATCAAAACCCCTGGGTGGACCCATTCTCTGAATTTGGGGCAGGACGTAGCCCAGTGGTAAAGCACTTGCCTCATGCACATCTCACACTATTGTTGTTACAAAACGCCTCATTAGACTGAGTCACCCCACCCAGGCATCTCACCACTTGTGGGGCAGGACGTAGCCCAATGGTAAAGCACTTGCCTCATGCACATCTCACACTATTGTTGTTACAAACGCCTCATTAGACTGAGTCACCCCACCCAGGCATCTCACCACTTGTGGGGCAGGACGTAGCCCAATGGTAAAGCACTTTCCTCATGCACATCTCACACTATTGTTGTTACAAAACGCCTCATTAGACTGAGTCACTCCACCCAGGCATCTCACCACTTGTGGGGCGGGACATAGCCCAGTGGTGAAGCACTAGCCTGATGATCGGTTGGTTTAGGATCAATCCCAGTTTATGGCCCCATTGGGCTATTTCTCATTCCAGCCAGTGCTGGAACAAAGGCCATAGTATGTATTATCCTGTCTGTGGGATGGTGCATATAAAAGATCACTTGCTGCTAATCGAAAAGAATAGCCCATGAAGTGGTGACAGCGGGTTTACTCTCTCTATATCTGTGTGGTCCTTAACCATATGTCCGACGCCATATAACCATAAATAAAATGTGTTGAGTGCATCGTTAAATAAAACATATCCTTCCTGCCTCATCACTGTTGTTGTCACAAAAAGCATCATCAGACTGAGTCACCCTACCCAAGCATCTCACCACTATTGTCCTGCCTATGGTTTGGTGCATATAAAAGATCCCTTGCTGCCAATGGAAACTCAGGGCAACCTGTGGAGACATACAATGACGGCTATCAATAGGCTGGGTTCCTATAACAAGCTACTCTCGGCGTACTAAGTTCAAACATAACATGTAGCTCCCTTGTTACTTTTTGGTGAACTGTCAAAGAATGCGCCAAAATTCCTTCATGAAATTGCACCATATTTCTTTTATGACTTAATCCTACGGGATATTCAAAATTTAATAGCACCAAAATTGCCCCCGCCTACTATCGACCTCGGTCGGGCTGCTAGTACTCCCATGCACTTGCCAGCGTGGGTGGTCCCCTCTCTCACCCACCTCTACTCTTTTCCTGTCCAGGACGGAGGAGCCCATGACAGGCGTTCACTACAACAGCTTGTTCTGAATGTGCACGTAAAACCCTATGACCTGACCTGACCTGACCTGACTGGCTAATGGGAAAATGTAGTGGTTTTCCTCTCTAAGACTGTGTCAAAATTACCCACTGTTTGACATTTAATAGCCAGTGATTTATAAATCAGTGTGCTCTAGTGGTGTCGTTAAACAAAACAAACTTTTATTTAAACCCATGATTGGTACATCAAAGGTGATGGTTTTGCTGTTCTGTCTGTAGGAAAGTACATATCAAAGATTTCTTTCAGGTTTTTGGTAGGTTAAAAAGTTAAAGGTTTTTTTTTAATGACACACTAGAGCACATTGATTTATTAATCATCAGCTACTGGATGTCAAACATTTGGTAATTCTGACATAGAGGCTTAGAGAGGAAACCTGCTACATTTTTCCATTAGTAGCAAGAGATCTTTTAAATATGCCATCCCACAGACAGGATAGCACATACCATGATAGCACATACCACATCCTTTTATATACCAGTCGTGGTGCACTGACTGGAATACGAAATAGCCCAATGGGCCCATTGACGAAGACTGATCCTAGACCGACCGCTTATCATCAAAAAAGTTGCACCTATCTATCTTCACAGTGCACAGAAATTTCTTTATGGTAGGCAAGATAATTGAATTCTTAATTCCATTGAATTCTTGTTACGATATAAACTAAAGATGGTCGAGTTAATGTGAGTCTGTCATCTAAAGTCTCATAAGACTGAGTCACACTATACATATATCTCACCACTATTGTTTACAAAAGCCTCATCAGACTGAGTCACTCTATATCAGGCCTCAGACCACAGTAGAGGTATTTCGCATTCCTATTGCGCATGTGCGTGAAGAGTAACGTCCCTTGACAAAATAGACTGAAACTAGTCTATTTACAAATTGGGGGGCGTGCAACAACTTGGACAAAGGGTTGTTATGGGCGACTTGAAAAGTGTGTGTGTGTGTGGTGTATATCGATATGATCGATCGATATATATATATATTTTGAGAGAGAGAGAGAGAGAGAGAGAGAGAGAGAGAGAGAGAGAGAGAGAGAGAGAGAGAGTGTGTGTGTGTGTGTATATATATATATATATATAATACACACACACACACACACACTATATATATATATATATATATATATATATATATATATATACATACACACACACACACACACACACATATATATATATATATATATATACAGTAGAATCTCATTGGCTCGAACACTGTCGGTGCATCAAAGTCTGTTCGACCCATCGGGTAGTTCGAACCATGCATTTGGCCGTTGTCGGGTGCTTCTGTAACACAAAAACCAATCGGAACACCTCGCATATTTCTGTAAAAATGGCTTGAGCAAGATTGTCCGATTAACTCATGAGTAAAGAAGTCGCCGTCAAAAGTCAGATGAGATACATATTTGTAACTATTATTTATCACTGTTAAATAAACAAACACACTGCTAGTCTGTATTTATAAATATTTATTAATTTTAAAAATCGTTCTTTATTATGCTGTTGTAGAATCTTTTGCGACATATTGACAACGTTGAGAAAAAAATGAAAGTGCACGAAGCACAGGTGGAGGCCCTTTACCTGTTATTGTTGCAATCACTACATTGCATTGATCTCTCCTGTATTTCAAGTTAAAAACAAAATATACCGACGCCCATGCGTAGAGTAGCGATTAAAATGATTAAAGTAAATCGGCGAGGCCTGCCTAGGCTCCCCAATTGATTGGTGTTACATGCAAGGTTCATTCAGCTAACGATTATCGTAGTACAATTGTCTGTACTAGAAAGAGAATTACTGATAGGTGCTAAATAAACAACTTGATAAGCCGGCATATGATCTAGGATTAATTCGTTCCACTTCCGAATTTATAATAACTTACTTTGTGACTAACGTGAAAGGGTCGATGAAAAATTCGTACATAAATAATTGTTTGTATTTCTTCAGATAGACTTAGTCGTTCGAGCTAAATATATTTAATTTTACCGTTCGGACCAATAAACTGGTTCGAGAGAAAGCATCTGTTTGACCCCAGGAGTATTCGACCAATCAGCACCAAAATAAAAGGGTTTAATAGAGGAAAAAATCGGGACATTGTTCTTGGTTCGAGAATACCAGTAGGTTCGACCGTTGGGTGTTCGAGCCAATGAGATTCTACTGTATATATATAGTCAAACCTGTCTTAAGCGGCCACACAAGGGAGTAGATAAACGTGGCCGCTTAAGACAGGTGGCCGCTGAGTACAGGTTGCCACATATACTCTTCAAAAGAAGAAACGCAAAACCACATTGTCGTAACATTTGGAGAATTGATTTAATTATTGAATGGTGAGTCCGATAATTACCAAATGTTGCAGGATTGTTCACAATTCACTCTAGTCCATTGTGAGTAAGTGATAGGACACACCACCAAGGTCAAGGTCATCTGGAGTCAATACCGGGTGTGGCCTCCGCGTGTGTTGACAACTGCCTGGCACCGCCTGCCCATTGAAGCAACCAGAGTACGGATGACGTCCCGGGGGATGGTGGCCCACTCGGCCTGCAAGGCTGCTGCCAGCTCGGGCAGGGTCTGGGGCTGTGGTTGTCGCTGTCGGAGGCGTCGGTCCAACTCGTCCCATAGATGCTCAATTGGGTTCAAATCCGGTGATATCGATGGCCAAGGAAGGACATTAATGTTGTTGTTCTGTAGGAAAGCCGTTGTGAGACGTGCTGTGTGAGGTCTGGCGTTGTCATGTTGGAACACTGCGTTGGCGTTGGCCATAACTGGAACGATGTATGGCCGGAGGATCTGGTCAATGTAGCCCTGTGCATTCAGGTTGCCCTGCACGTGGACCAGGTCAGTTCTGCCAGTGTGTGAGATGGCTGCCCACACCATGACACTACCCCCGCCGAATCTGTCCACTTCCTGCACGCAGTTTGCCGCATAATGTTCACCACGACGCCTATACACGCGACATCTTCCATCATGACGTCGGAGCAGAAATCGGGACTCGTCACTGAACCACACCTGTCTCCATCGCAGTTGAGGCCATTGTCGATGAATCTGGCACCACTGCAGTCGGAGTCGACGGTGTTGTGGTGTTAAGATGACACCTCGAACTGGACGTCTGGCACGAATTCCTACCTCACGTAGGCGGTTCCGTACGGTCTGGTCGGATATCCTGCGCAAACCTGGTATTGCTGCGGCTGTGGAGGTGGCAGTAGTCAATCGTTCCCGAAGGTGGCGTACCCGGATGTAGCGGTCCTGCCCGGGGGTAGTGACCCGTGGTCGACCGGATCTAGGGAGGTCACGTGTTGATCCATGTTGCTGGTAACGGTCCCACAGTCT
>NC_054711.1:3654919-3657744 GCF_016097555.1 Gigantopelta aegis
CACTCTCGACCAAGTGTCAAAATCATGTTAGACACCAAATAGCCGTAGTTTAAAATGTGCTGAGGTGTCTTTAAACAAACATTCCTTTCCTTTCTCACTCTCGACCAAGTGTTAAAATAACCATATGTTAGATACCAAATAGCCGTAGTTTAAAATGTGCTGAGGTGTCTTTAAACAAACATTCCTTTCCTTTCTCACTCTCGACCAAGTGTTAAAATAACCATATGTTAGATACCAAATAGCCGTAGTTTAAAATGTGCTGAGGTGTCTTTAAACAGACATTCCTTTCCTCTCTCTCAACCAAGTATTAAACAAACCCACATTGCTTTATAGTCATTGGCTATTGGATGTCAAACATTTGGTAAATTTGACTTGTAGTCTTAGAGATGAAACGCTACATTTTTTCCATTAATAGCAAGGGATCTTTTATAAGAAACATCCCACAGACAGGACTGCACATATCACAGTCTTTGATATGCACTGGCTGAAATAACCCAATGATCCCAACGGCGGTGATCGATCCTAGACCGACCGCGCCACAGGCGAGCGCTCTTTTGCTGGGCTACGTCCCCGTCCCCAAATCAATTAATGGTAAAATTCACCTAGTGCATAATAAATAAATAATTTTCTTATTTACTTTTGAAACCGTTAACTATTAATGAATATACATTATCACCGCAGCGCAAATTCTGTTAGAAAAATCTTTGTTAGTATCGAAATTTCACAACTTTGATCATTCCCACTAATTCATTGTGCAAATTTATTTTTAATCTTTTATTTGGTTTCTGTGAATTCGACGTAGCGCTTTCCGTAACTTCTGTTTCATTGCAAATATGCATGAATAACGCACAATCTCTTAACACGAACAAAACATATCACGAGTAACCTACCTTTGTATAAATGTTACTTGCTTTAATAACATCACGATATTTTTGAGTTACATTATTCAAAACTTTTATGAATATATCCAATATCGGTTACCTCCCTTGTATTGTTAATTTTTTTATTAAAGATAAATGTAAGACTACATGGCCGTGTTGTTCAGGCTAAGACGATTCAGGTGTCGCCACTTAACGCGTGAACAAATCCGGGTTTTATTCAGTCTCGTGCGAAAACCTCCGTTTACTGCATTCATGGACACAAAAGACAATTTTCTGCCCACGGCAGGTGCGAGCTCACGAGAGGACGGTAAACACACGATCAAATAAAGAAGGTGCCGCGATCGCGCCTCCTGCTTAGCGAAAAGTAAATAAACTTTTGTCAAAGATACGGAGAAATCTCACAATGTTTGTTTTCTATTTGATCCGGGCGCTTTTGTCGGGGCATTCAGAATATATGCAAATGAGGACAAGACAACCGGCAACGGGTGTGTGCCATATTTGATTAATGACGCGGGGGAAATCGCATCAAAGGCGTTTCATTCAAATCGGTTTTAAATGCTTTTATTGAAGTCAAATGTTTGTGTATGTGTACAGTAAAGATTTTCTTCGTTTTGTGTATGGATTAAACATCTAGTCCTCGGTGATATTAAAAAATGGTTTTGTGAGAATTTGATATAGAAACGACGGTCTTTAAGTAATCCACCCTTCCTCAATATCTTCATGTATGCGTGTGAGTATGCGTTGAGTGCCTCCACATGTATTTACATGTCCTTAGGAACGATATGTTAAATGGGAGGGGGAGAAGTACATTTTAACATTTATATAATACAAGATATGCAAGATGTAACGTCCTATGCTCGGATGGGGCGGGACATAGCCCAGAGGTAAAAGTTAAAACGCTCGCCTGATGCACGGTCGGTTTGGGATCTATCCCTGTCGGCGGGCCCATTGGGCTATTTTCGTTCCAGCCAGTGTAGGCCTACCACGACTGGTATATCAAAGGCGGTGGTATGTGCTATCCTGTCTGTGGGAAGTGCATATAAAAGATCCCTTGCTGCATTAGAAAACATGTTGCGGGTTTCGTCTGTTGACTATGTCAAAATTACCAAATGTTTGACATCCAATAGCCGATGATTAATAAATCAATATGCTCTAGTGGTATCGTTAAACAAACCAAACCCCCAAAAATCCTATACACGGGAAAGTTTAAATGGAGTATGATGGCCCTACACAGGGCTTTTCCCCCCAAAATACAACTGCCGTGTAAAACGTCAGATCTCAATAGCTGAGGCTATTTACACAGCTGCCGTGTATATAGCTACGTCTGTGTTAAGTAACAGAGATGGCGACTTCCATTACGGTTGTATTTATGGAATTCATCTTTGTACGCAATATTCAGCACGATGTGTGTGTATGGTAATCGACTGGACCTGAGTGCAAAATGCGGCATCTGGTAGAAAGTAAAAGAAAACGGTCGACAGTGCAGATCAAAATAGGAAAAGCGGTCAGAACGACCGAAAACGGTTAAAAAAGGCTTTGTGTATTATATTATAGATATAGTAGGACCCCCCTCCCCCCGAAAAAAGAGAGTATATTTTATGGCACGACCCCCACCCCGTTTCTGCAGGCCTAAGGTTTCAGTGAATATCTGACGTCATCTTTTATCTGATGCTGGTTTTTTTTTAACTAGTCAATATTTGTTTTTCTTGTAGTAGTAGTAGTAGTCGAAACAGTAGTAGAAATAGCAGCAGCAGCAGCAGCAACAGTAGTAGCAGCAGCAGAAGCAACAGTAGTAGTAGTAGTCGCAGTAGCAGTAGTAGTATTATTAGTAGTAATAGTAGTAGAAGTAGTAGTAATGGTAGTAGTAGTAGTAGTACTAGTAACAACAGTAGTAGTAGTAGAAGTATAGTAGTCGAAGTAGTAATAATAATAATAATAATAGCA